>NC_062545.1:151568239-151583239 GCF_016906955.1 Phacochoerus africanus | reverse complement strand
ATCTTCTGCCTTGGTCAGCCAGATCATTTTGAATGAAAACCTCATGCCTTGATTTTTTAAGAAGTATGTAATTTTTAAAAAATCAGCCTATTTAACTCTGGGTAATTTGTAACTGAGCTTCTAGTAGACTGTAGACCTTAGATGGTACTATTATTTCCTGCTGCTCTTGGTATTATTGCTTAGCAGACTAAAGTACGGGATCACCCATTTTAAGCAAGTTCATAGCATCTATACAGACACTGTTTACTCAGGCATATTTTTAAACTATCATTTCTGTTGCTGCCAAAGTAGGTTTTAAGCTGCATTTTCACTAATCAACATTCACTAGTGTGTTGATTTGATAAGTTTTCTTTTGAGTTTCATGGTGGGCATAGGAAAGGTGTTAACTAGTGGTGGATTACTTGTTAAACATTTCACTGAGTTCAGCATTATGGTTTTATATGACCATGAGGAGTCATTGGTGTTTCATTTAATTACTGAAATGACACAAAAGTATTCACTACAAAAAGTGGCAACTGTAAAAATAGATGTGATAGTACTGCATGTTTAATTTTATAAATAATACCATTAACGTTAAAGAAACCATTATATACTTCTTGATTATGCTGTGGACACACACACACCCACACATGTTGGGGTGATTCACCCTTTACTCATCCTTCAGAATATGCCTTAGGGACAGTCATCAGATGTAGTTTTAAAGTTTCTTTTTTTCCTATCCATTGTGTCCACCACATTTTATATGGCCCGGAATCAGACAGTGAGAAACCCCGATTGGACCTCCAGAAAGTGCTCTGATGTTAATCAGCCTAGTGTGCAGGACAGAAAAGCTGATATTCCGAGATTGCACTTTAAACTAAGACAGACTGTCAGTCTTTAGGATGGTGGGGAAGGGCCTATTTATGTAATCAGATGCTAACCCTGGGAGGAAGCTGTCAGGCACATTCTTGTTGTGTAAGCAGTAGGCAAACTGTGCTTTATCTGACAGACAGTGTGTAAATCTGTCCATGCAAAAATCCAAATGTTTAGTTTGCTCCTAGTCACTGTAATAATCTGCTTATTTTCGTCTGCTAGAGCGATGACATCACTTAGCAGAATGTGCTGCAGACATAAGGCCCAGATAAGGCTGTTAGTGTCAGTCAGTCATTCCTTGATTGGCAAGGAGATAAATAGGAATTTACTAGAGGTTTGCTTTCAGCTCAAAGAATAGATATGTTCTGGACAAGAATAACTTTATTTAGCTTGGTTATTTTATATCTTAAAAAAATGGATAGACTACATCCTGTCTAATTATAGTTTTTAGGAATAAGTAGCCTACCATATCAATAACTATTGAATAGTTGAGTGAAGGGCATCTTCTCTGATTTGGTTAGATGCCTTTATTTGCTATTATATGTATATTTCATTGACTTTTATATGTGTTAATATTCAACCTTTCATTTTTTTATTTAAAAATATCTTATTATTTCATTACTTGCTGACTGAATAGTAATGACTTTCTGATTGTGGGTATTTAAGAATCTGTAAATTGAATCCTATTGAGAAATTGGAAAAATTTTTTAAAATTTGCATTTATGATTTTAAACTCAGAGGGTTAAAAGCGAGTTCAACGTTTTCATATATTTGTTCAGTGAGAGGAAAGCACCCTTCCAAGATTGAAAGAGCTTTATCATAACATGTGTTAATCATGAATACTGTTTTCTTTGATATTCACTCATTGGATAAGCAGTGTAACTTAAGGAATGTTTTTTTTTAATTTCTATAAGATTTTTTAGTTTATTTAAATTTTCATTCCAATCTTCAGTTGATTTTACCAAATAAATGTTTCTTTGCTAATTGTAAATGACTGGAAACAATATTGATTGTTTTAAACAAAGAGGAAACCTCAGCCCTAGACCATAGACTTTTATGATCAGACACTTTATAGGAGCATCTCTGACCTCTCACGATTGGGTGGGGGAGGCAGGGAGCATTTGCAGAGGTCAGGCTGAGCTGAGGGTATAGCAGGTGCAGCTCTCTTGCTTGGTGCGGGCGGCCACGTGTGTCTGAGAGTGACCAAAGGTTTACCTGAGAATTTTAACAACAGCAGTGGGAGAGAAATGGAAAGTATAAAAAGCATGTGTATTTTCTCCATGGCTAGCAGCCCTGAGGGCTAAGTGCACAACTGCATTCCTGCTCTCTGCTCTGCTGTGATCACCTTTGTGTTGATTCCCAAGTACCACTGTACGGCATACGTTTATATAACACTTGGTTAGCACATGATAGTGACTCACATAACTAATCAAATTCTAATTGGTTTTATTAGTTCTCAAAGTCAAATTGCCCACATTTTTAAATCAACGTATTTAGAAACATATACCCTAAGGTTTGATAATTGAATTCTTTAATTCTACCTCTTTACCTCTTTTCCACTGTTGCCAACTCCTTCCACCATTTTAATCCCAGGTCAGCTCTACAAGTAAACTCAGGTAAAATTTACACTCCAATCAGAGGACTTGTTTACTTGATGGCAATTAAAATATGCTAATATTTTCGCTCTTACTGTTCCCCAGGGAAAGTTTTCCTAATTATCTTCACCTGGGCTTCTATTCGAAGTACTTTTCTTCTATCTCTTGCACTTCTCAGTGATTCTATGTGTATTCCTTAGAGCTCTATTGCATATTATTTTTGAAGAATAATAAATCCCAATAATCACTATAAGCATACTTATTATGAAAAGTGTTAGCAACAGTTTGAAATGTACAGCATGATCTCTGGATGCTCCATGTGGTGGTTTAGTAGAAATGAGGACAAATGTCTTCTGTCTTTGAGTACCTTCCCTGAGTTCTTAGCTCTTAGGCATGTTCTCGTGAATATCATCATGTAAATTCCAGTGGAATCCTTCCTTTTTTTTTTTTTTTGTTAACTTTTTTAGGGCTTCACCCTTAGCATATGGAGATTCCCAGGCTAGGGGTCTAATTGGAGTTTCAACTGCTGGCCTATGCCGCAGCAACATGGGACCTATACCACATCTGTGCCACATCTGTGACCTACACCACAGCTCATGGTAACGCCAGATCCTTAACCCCACTGAGCAAGGCCAGGGATTGAACCCATGTCCTCTTGGATCCTAGTTGAGTTCTTTACTGCTGAGCCACAACGGGAACTCCTGGAATGTTTCATCTGTATCTTCTCATTATATGCGGGAGTCTCCTTTCATTCATCTTTTCTTGATATGTTTTTAATCCCAGTCTCTCAGATTTAGTCGAGAACTTTCCATTCAGTAATTGTCTGAGCACCTGCTCTCTGTAAGGATGAGGGCAGCTTATTTGAGGGTAAATTCTCTGTTCTTTTCCTGTTATTACTGTCTTGCTTCCCCATACCTATATTTGGTTTTACAATATTACAAAGCTACAATTTATTGTTATAAGCCATAGTTTATTAAACTTATTTTTTGTCTTTTCGTTTTACTATCTTAGACAAAGAATAGAGATCTCAAGCCTCTGTTTCCTGGGAGTCAGGTCTTTTTGTTCCAGGGGAGAATTAACTAGCATTTGAACTGCATATAGACCCAAGAGGTAGAAAGACAGGTTTTTTTGTTTGTTTGTTTTTGTTTGTTTGTTTTTGTTCTTTCTTTCTTTCTTTCTTTCTTTCTTTCTTTCTTTCTTTCTTTCTTTCTTTCTTTCTTTCTTTCTTTCTTTCTTTCCTTTCTTTCTTTCTTTTTTTGTGTGTGTGCTTTTTAGGGCCCCATCCACGGCATATCGAAGTTCCCAGGCTCCTGTCTCTGATTTTTTTTTTTTTTCCTTTCTTTTTTGCGCAGCACATGGAAGTTCCCAGGCTAGGGGTCAGATTGGAGCTGCAGCTGCCAATCTATGCCACAGCCACAGCAACTTGGGATCCAAGCTGTGTCTGCAGCTGACACCACAGCTCATGGCAATTCTGGATCCTTAACCCACTGAACAAGACCAGGGATCAAACCCGTGTCCTCATGGATACTAGTCGGGTTCATTACTGCTAAGCCATGACAGGAACTCCCAGATAGGCTCTTAAAATATGACAAGATAGAATCTCCCACCAGCTGTGATAGTTGGTTGACCCCAGAGAGATGTATTCGATTTTCTTTCCCTTGGAACACTTCTTTCAAAACTGTGCTGATGAGGACAGCCTCTGGTGGCATTGCTTCAGGAATTCAGGTCTTTGGGAACACATCCTTAGGATTGGACTAAGTGGAAATTTAGTTGAAATTGGAATTGCAGCATTTTATTGTTGGGGCATATTTTGAAGGTTCTTTATTCCAACTCTCTTGCACCCGACACGTATAGAAGTTCAGGCTAAAAGAAGAGCCCAGGCATGGATGTCTCAGCTAAGTTGGTGTCGGGGTGGCTATTTCACTTCTGTGGCCTCCTTCAGGTAGCCTTGTTTGCAGATTTAAACATGTCATTGGGAATGACATTTGTCAGAATACTTCTTGCCGTATTTTGAGCCTTTAATAAAATTTAGTTATATACAATTATTAAACTTTATAAATGTTTCTTAATTCATCATTTTCCTGCCATTACTACTATGAAAGATACTAAGAAGTTGAAAATCTAATGTCTCTGACTTGTTTAGCGGGCAGTTCACAAGTCAATATGCAGGAGGTGGTGTGGTTCTGGCTTGTGAGTGGCAGACAAGCCACAACAGTATCAGGACCCTTGTGTAACATAGAGAATTAAATGAAATGTGCAACAAAGATAGGTCTTTAGTGAGAACCGATCTGACAGTCTCCAAAATCTGATAATATCTTTTTATTATTGAACACCTAGAATATTCTCTTCCCAAACTGTGATTATGTGGTTACTCATGGCAAACAGAAGATTGTTTAATTGCTGAGAGCAGTATCTAGGAGTAGCTGTCAGCTTTATGGCATTCACAGTACAAGCTTATAAAATCATTAAACACTGATGTCTGTGCTATCTGAATGCAAATATAGGGAGGTTTTGACTTCAAAAATTGAGAGGCAAAAATAAAATGTCATCTTTGTAAAGATCTGATTTTTACTGCCTTGGCAAATATTTCAAATCGCGTTTCTCTCTGTGGCACTCTGTTTCAGCTATGTAGCACTGCAGGTAAGTAAAGCATAGAAAAGCCAAAGCTGGATAAAATTACAGATTCTTGTAAATTTTACCTAAAATTTTATTTTGGCTAAACCTCTTTTTTAATGAATTATGCTTTTAAAATTCCATTTGTTTATACATATATATATTTTAAAGTGCTGGTAAATATATTTAATACAGTAGTTTATAAAGTGCTAAGTAAAAGTTCCCTTTTCCCAAATTGATGTCCTTCCTTTTCACGTTCTCTGCCAATCCTCCTTCCCACTCAAGATTTCTTCTATGCACAGTGAATCTGTCCCTGCTGTTTCTGTTTATTTGTCCATTCATACATGTGCATACGTGTGGTGTGTGTATTTTTTGATAGGCTTCATATTAAAATAAACTCAATTACATAAATATTGTCCCATTACAATAATTATTGCATTATTTGAGCAATTATTTACTAGGTACCTACTGTGTGCTGAGCCCTGTGTTGGTCCTGGCAATACAGCAGAAAATAAAGTAGGCAAACATTCTGCTATCATGAGCTTACATTCCTCTGTGGGGAGGAATTCAACAGATAGAATTCAAATTCCAGCATGTGCCTGTATTATGAAAGTGGGAAAGTATTGGGATGGCAGATAGAGGAGAGAGGAGCGGCTGAACTGATTTGAGGTCTTGCAGTTTTCCACACGCGGTGCGGGAAAGCCTCTGAGAGCAGTGACCGGGGGTCTAGACAAGACTGAGGAGAGGAGGGGGCTGAGCCCCAGGAGGACATGGGGCAGAGGGAAAGTCCCTCAAGGTCCTGAAGAGGATGGAAGGGGAGTTGGTGGAGCACAAGCTATGGGAGGTGATGGAGGACTCTGCAGAGACTTGGATATTTCTTTCTGTGCAATATTAGAGGGTGTTTCAGAGGCCTGGTGCCTGACTTAATGCTCTAGCAGAATTACTCTGTGCAGCAGGCAGGGCATAGACAGAAGGCGGAAAGGTGGCTGTGGTGATCTCAGAGGCAGGAGCTCTGACGGACATTCTCCTGATGATCCTGCTTGTGAGGGGATGGTGGCTGGACGACAGAGGTAAATGGAAGTGTATCTGAAAGGCACAGCTCCAGGACTTTCCAGTGCTTTGGATGTGATGAAGAATAACTGGAAGAATGAAGTTGTGTGGTTAACTAAATGGGCAAACGCACTGTCAGCTTAAGTCCAAGGGGGAGCCTGGGAGCCAGGCTTAGACACAAGGCTGTCCAGTGGAGACAGTGGGCAGGTGAATACCGGCAAGCCCTCTGGAGAACCCATTTTACTGGAGGTGTCAACATGGCCGCCGTCGGAATGCATGTCACCAGCAGAGGGGGCATGAGGCCAGGAGCTTCAGGACCCACACAGGACTGCTGAAGGTCACCAGACTGTCCTGTTCTTGGGTCCAGGTGGCGCTGGCGCTCAGTAGCCAGCATGTCACAGGCTTCCACGCTCAGGTTGTGTCTCAGTCTCATATTGTGGACTGACATTCAGCAAAGAGGCCTATGTGCCTGGCTTGGCTGAGTTATGGGAGAGCAGGATGTCGGTGGTCCTGCCTGCTGGGTTCACTTGGTTTCTCCCACTGCCCAGGTGCTGCCACCCTGCACTCTGCCTGCGCTGGGGCCTCCTGATCCCCTGCAACTCCCTGGCTGCTCCCACTTGGCCAAAAGCCTCGTTAGTAGTGCCTTAGCTAGAATAATCTCTTGGACTTTAATTCATTTCCCTGTATTTCAATCTGAAAAATCTTTAATAAAAAGATAGGACTGACGGAGTTCCCTGGTGGCTCAGTGGATTAAGGATCCAGCATTGTCACTGCAGTTGCACAGGTTCGATTCCTGGCCTGGAAACGTCTATATGCTATGGGCAGAGCCAAAAAGAAAAAAAGATAGTAGTGATATACAGAATTAAATGGTTTTGTTTTTGTTTATCACAAAGTTTAAACTAGCAAGCTCTTTGCCTTTCATTTTTATTCCCTTCCACCTTGTAATTGAAAAATCATTTTTGTTAACTTCATTTTTGATAGCTTCAGTTAATTCTGTGTTTGAGCTTCCCTAACACCAGAGTTATGCCAAGTATAAATATATTTTATCACCTACATCCTTCCAGTTGTTTTTGCTTATGCACTTAATTATATTAGAAAGAAATTTAGTTTAATATTTTGAATGCTGGAAGGTACATAATAAATGATAATGTTATTCCACATAGTCTTTTGTTTGAGGTGTTGAGGATTTGAAAAATTAGTGTAAATGATCTATATGCAGTGTTTATAGATGCCTATCTGAATTTATCTTTTCAAAATAACTTAGAATGTATGAGAAGTAGATGAAATCCACAAATCCATTTTGTAAAAAAAAGAATTCCATAGCTATACAAATTCAACTTCTAAAATAAATAGTACTCTTTTGTATGGAAAGGAAGCTAGATTAATTGCTTTGCTCTGTGTTTAGGAGAGTTTTTCCATCCAGATATACCTCAAATATGTATGCACTCTCTGTAGCTTTACTCATGTTTCATTGCAGGTTACTTCATGCCCATTGCACGTGGCTAAGTGTGAGAAACAGTGAGGAGACTCCTAGTATTTAATTAACTACTTACTCTCAGTTGGATCACAATAACTTTAAAACCCTTAAAAAGTTGTTTTTTATGCTAATCTAATTTTAGTACTTTCCCTTGAATTTAGGATTTAGAAAGGAATAGATCAATCCCTTACAGCATGATCTTTCTATATATCTGAATGTCAGAGTACCGTGATTTAAAGCAGGCTGTGATCCATATCAGGCTCTGCAGTATCCACGTTGAATTCATCTTCTGAACTCACACCGTGTCTTGGTGATGCTCAGATGCACAAAAGCTCCAGGATATTTACTCTAGAAGTAGACTGTAACTGCTGCTCTTCGGACTAAGGTCTCAGAAAGGGTCAATTTTGTACTGAACTCTGAGATTACTGGGCAATACATCTCAGCCCTTCTGGCTAATCTTACCTTGAGCTCAAATGGTTCCCTAGATCATCCTGACATGCCAGAAGGCCGAGATGATGACAAAGGCCAAGACAATGAAATACCTAAGTTTGGAAAGGCTGCCTTTCCTAGCTTCAACAAATCACACGGCCCCCATCAGATTGGGCAGTCTTTCTAAATCTAGCAAGTATATTCAAATACCTACAAATTCTCTTTCCAAAGGATATACAAAAGGACCTCAGGATAAAGTGCAAACAGACCATATTTGCGCAGGTCTGTGGAACATGTTCCAGTATTACAAAAATATTTTTTAGGGAAAAAGGGTAATTTTTATACATACATTGAAGGTGAATTTGAACTTGTTTGGCAGAGAGAAATTTTCCTTTATTCATTTCCATTTAATCTATTGTGCACTTGAGTTCTTTATGAAGTCACATTTTAGATAAATAGTGGTGGTCCTCTGTCTCTTAACTAATGTATAAGTTGGAGTTTCCGTCGTGGTGTAGCAAAAACGAATCCAACTAGGAACCATGAGGTTGTGGGTTTGATCCCTGGCCTAGCTCAGTGGGTTAATGATCTGGCTTTGCCGTGAGCTGTGGTGTAGGTCGCAGATGCGGCTCAGATCAGGCATTGCTGTGGCTGTGGTGTAGGCAGGCAGCTGTAGCTCTGATTAGACACCTAGCCTAGGAACCTCCATATGCACTGCGGCCCTAAAAAGCAAAAAACAAAACAAAACAAAAACCTAATGCACAAGTTTAGGGGTCAGTTTCTGGCTCTAACAGGGCTGTGCTATTAACAGATTTAAATCTCCTGTGGTGGGGGTGGAACACAAGCACCTCCAAGGATTAGCCTTGCTGTCATAGGCTTATTAATGTTGTTAAGAAAACTACTACTCTTTTAATGTAGGCCTTCTTTGGAAAGTTGGAGCTAGCAGGGATTGCTGTAAGGAATCCACGTGGGAACCTACTGCTTTCTTATTGTTGCTGTTTTTAAACAGCTGTGAAATAATAGATCATTTGCATGATTTACTGTTTATAGAACACCAGTGATCTATACTGTAATATAAAATGAAGAGATGTCTTTGTGCTCAGTATTTTTAGAAACATTGACGTGAAAACACACTAGAAATAAAAATTACATGGTCCTACTGAGGCTCTGAGAGGCTGCCCAAGGCCAGACACTTATTAACTTCTCTTTCCCCAGCAGCATGAATATCTGACCCCAAATCTTATTTCTGAGTCCACGGCATGCAAGGAACTGAGCAGTATAGTTCACAGGAAACTGTCAGTGTTATTAGCAAAAAGGGATTGAAGTCATCTGTTCTACACAGATGCCTGATGTTTTTCTGTATGTATACTTGTCCTAGTAAAATTCCATGTAATGATCTTAGTGAAACATTTTCTTGGCATAATATAATAGCACTATATTATAATGACCTTATTATGACTTTTATAAATTCTGTACATATCATAGTTTCTTGATGAGTCGAACTGTGTGAAGTTGCCTGAATTGGGACGGAAGTTTTTGTTCATACTCAGTCTCCATTAGTATATCAGTTGTGTCTAATATTAATATTTTAAAATTTAAAAGAAAATAACTTTACTCGATTTTGTAGTTGATTTTTTAAAAATTCATGCTTTTCTCCTTTCTATAAACCTGTTTTTGATCTTTATGGTAAAATCTATTTTATTTATATTTGTCAACCAGTTCATTCTAATCTAGTTAATGCTGTAACTGGCAGAGTAGCATCTGGAAACTTAGTGAAACCTTATTCCATTGACATGCAAATTGTAACAGTCTGAGATTCTCAGCTTTGAAATAACATTTTTATAGCATCCATAGGTATACAGCTTGAAACACAGCAGTCTTTGTTAGCCCTAACATGCTGTTCATAAGATTGTGTGTTATTTGGCCCAATATATAAATGAGTTTATCATAAATCTCAGATGTACACATTGTTATGGTAGGTTTTTTCCCAGACATGCACAAATTTGTGGCTTTTATACAAAGGTACTGTATCTTTTTAGTCATGGGCACTTATGAAGGATAAAGCCACATTTAGCTCCTTAGAATTACAGTCAGATAATTGTGAAAAGCATGAAGTAGAAGATAAATAGGACAGGGGAAAAGAAAAACAAAGAATAGATCAGCGCTTCCTTTTATCATATCAAAGTCAAATAGTTCTACCTTGTTAACCAGGGCCATTTTAATCAGACTCAATTTAAATGATGCAACTTTATTTCTCCCTTCTGTGCAGCACGCACCCCACCCCTTCTTGGTTCAATGACTGGCTCAATGCTCACACACACCACCTCACCCCCCCTTCTGTCCGTCCCTTCTCCAGCCTTGTCACTGCCTGCCACCTCTGTTAGTGAAGTCTGCTCTGTCCTTTTAGACTCACCTGAAGCCCTACCTCATGCGTGAAGCCTTTCCAGCTGTTCAAGTCTATATTCACTGGTCCTGTTTCTAAACATCTTGAAAAAATAAATAAATAAAAAGTCCAACAAAATATGTTCTGATTTATTTCACTGACATTAGCGTTGACCATTGAGTCATAGGCTTCTTCTGGGGAGACATGTATCTTTCATTCATTTATAGGTTTGTACATAGCGTGAATCATTGCTGGATACACAATAGGTTCAATACATACTTTTAAAATTGATCAATTGCTATAAATAGTAGCAGTTCAGCTACTATTATAATTTGAAGATTGTTAGGCTTGTATTATAAATATCCAAAGACTGAATATTAATGAAGACCTTTGGGATGAAGCTGTAAATGGGGTTTGAAATGCATTTTGTCATTTTAGCTCAAGTTGTTTATATCACTAAGAAGAGTGATTTGAAAGAAATTCTCTTAATACGGTCTTTAGACGGTAATATTAGCCCTTTATTTATAACTGCTATTTTAACATTTCTTGTGTAAATCCAGTGTTTTCTTACCTAACCTGAAGCGATAAAATTTCATTTAGTCCAGACTAGAGGATTGTGGCAATTTAATATATGTCTTGTTCTGCAGGACTTGACTTCTATGGTTAGTTAAAATTGTTTCTACTTCCCAAGCCCTCCAGCTCTGCGACACACTTGGAAAGGGGTAGTTTGAAAAGGACGGGGCGGCCTGCACTGAATGGGTCTCATATGCAGTATAATTCCTTCCACCTGTTCTTCTCATGTTGGCATTTTAAAGCCCTGCGGGAAACATGAGCTATTTCAGGACTAAACCCAACTTCTCAAACCCTGCGAAGGGGGCTTAGTGGACCTTTGTTTGCCAGCAGTGCTTGATTTTATCCCGTATGTATCAGGTGCTTCTGGGGGTACAGTTGAGAGGATGCGACCTCATCCAAGCCAGTGGTTGGCAGACCACCATCTGCAGGCTAATGCAGGCCCATGGCCTGCTTTCGTAAATAAAGTTTTATTAGAATGCAGCCATGCTCACTTGTTTGCATACATCCGTGTGCTACAAACACAGAGATGAGAAGTTGCATCAAAGACCTGATGGCCCACCAAGTAGGAAATAATCACTGTCCTTTGCGGAGGTTTTCCTTACCCTAGTAATGCAGGGAATGTTAGATCCAGCATATGCAGCAGAGTTGGGGACACTTCCAACCAAATTGAATGGGAGGGTTTGGGGCCGGCAGGGTTTATGGTCTCTCGGACAAAGAAAAATTTCATGGGAATGAGATTTTGAAGGATGAATTCAATCTTGAGGGTATGGCCCTTGTAATCCTTGAATGTTTTTCTTTAGAATGAGTCATTCTTTTGGTCCCTAGTAGACTAAGGCAACCTGGGATTAATATTCTGCCCTGTGCTCCTCCCAGAAGTAATTTTGACACAAAGCTTTTCAACCTTTGGAAAGAAGTAAAAGGGCCAAAAAATGTATTTCACAGCTTTTAGAATCCAAGTGTTGTCTTAGGAGGCTTTAAAGTTACAGGCTTTGGCAAGAGTGAGGTTAAATTTCTTTTCCACCTAGTTAACAAAGATCTAGCCTGTTAATGAGGCTAATTATCACCTGTTCAGGGCAAGAATGCACTCAAGACTCTTGGCTTAAGTAGCAGGCTCCCTTGGAGTGTTGCATAAATGCCCTCGCCAGAGGTTTCCAACTTTCATCTGTAAGCCACACTTGAGCCTCAAGAATTGAATTTAGTAAAGGAAACCCATCTAATCTTAGATCTTTGTGGCTTCTTGATATAAATCACGCTCGTGTTTTATATATAATCAGAAACAGGTTACTCTCAGAGTCTAGCCTAATTTAAGTAATCTGGATAATAGTGTCATCACGGACTGTTTTTAGTTTTAGGATATAACTTGCTTCACGGAGTCACAGTTTTTATTTGGACTTTGTACACACACACACCCACATACAAATATTTGGAAGGAGGTTGGCCAGAGGGGCCTCATGTGTCTTTCTAGTTATTACTGAGCGTCATTGTACTTTTTCAATTTCCAATATAGAGAAAATTCTTATTGACCATGCAATTTAAAGTTGAGTATTTATTTAAACATACATGTAATGAAACCTCATAGAAATAAGATAAACAGGATTACTTTGGAGTGATATTGGGGTACTTACTGTGGATTTAATGCCTGTTTTGCATGAAGTAGTAGTTGAAGTCTAAAAACAGTATTGTATATTTTTCATCAGATGTTTCCTAGGCCCGAAGCAATAGTTCTGGTGCATATAGGTATTTGATTTGTTACCATGGCGGAATTTCTTGAACTTCTCCATTTTGCTTTGTTATCTTTTTGGTACTTTTTCAACATAAGATGTTCCTGTGAATTAATTGAGCATTGAAGTTGCTCTGTAGTGGTTGTCTTTATATGCCTTTTTATGTGCTGCTTTATTCAAGAAAGTGATTGTTTTACAGTTTTATTTGCAGCTCAGCAGAAATTTGTATGGTAACCCTACTGGGCAAAGACCCATCATATTCTACTTCATTTCATCTCTTACTGTACTATTACATAATTATTAAATTATAATAATTTTCAAAGGAGGCTACTATCCAAAGAGACAGCCTTTGTATTGCTAGTTTTTGAGTAACTTAGAAATTGTTGAAACAAAGTCATTACTATATTAGACTGTTTTGTTAGGAATCATACAAACCTTGCATTGCTTCCCCAGTTCTATATTCTGTGTTTATTCATAAAGACCAGGAATACCTGTCAGTTAAGTTTTTGCAACAGCAGTTTAGTGTTACAGTAATTATTCTGGATCAGCCAGCACCTCTGATTCAAAGTTTTGAAAGATAGTAACAGCATTGATTATTTAATATTTTGATAAAATGTAGCTTACTCTTTTATTAAAATTTCATTTGTAGCAGATCTTGCTCATTGCTGTGCTTTTTTTTGAAGATGTGAAGTTGTATGATTTGTTAATTTGGCAAGACATAGAGAAGATAAGAAAAGTTGGATTGCTTAATTAAAATATTCACTTTGTGCAAATTTTCAGAAACAATGAAAACACTATGGAAGATGTTAACATATGGCCATTTTTACTTTGTATTCCTTTTAAAAACAATGAAATTGTGCACTTGTAGTTAGCTCTCTTTCTCCATACACATGCCTTACACCTCTTCTCACAGATGAACAGAATTCACAGGCGTTGATGTCAAGCATGTTTTTTGCCTGTGGACATCATATGTTATATGATGTTATATCTGACATTTCCCTTTAATTGAAAAATTTTATATAAGTGGTATAATTCTATACTTGTTTCGTTCTAATGTGGTTTCATCTTTGAGATTGTTTAGCCCATGCCAATAAATGTGACTCTAGTCGATTCATTTTAACTTCATTATGATAGTCCATTTTATGATTAAACTCATTATTTTTCTACCCCCCATCTGATGGATATTTGAGATTGTTTACATTTTAATGGCGATTTTTTTTTTTAAATATGCGTCTACATGTGCCTGAATTTCTCAATCGTGTAGACCCTTACTGGGCTTCCAGAAGAATGGAAAGAATAGGACATCTACAGTCTAAAAAGCATCACTAAAGCAATTACATTCTAAATTATTCTGTATTGGAGAGATTAGAAAAGAACATCAAAATATACTAATAACACTTCATACTATATTTAAAAAATTATAGATTAGGAAATCATCAAAGTATCAAAATACTTTAACCTTCACATGTAAGTGAGATATGTGCAGATTTTTTATTAACTTGCTAGTAAATTGAATAACCCACCTAATAGGGTTTAAAAATGTAAAATAATATTTCAAAGTTCATTTCAAAGAAGGTGAGTATGGAATCTCTTGTTAGGATACTTAACTTTCTGTAGTAATACAGGAAGATAAAGTTAAGGATGCTGTTCAGAATAGAAGTTATATATTTTGACATAACTTATCTGCCCTTTAGGCATTCATAAACAGACAGTTGCTCTAACAGGGGCTCTCTAAGGCAGAAGTATCTATTAATATAGTTCCATTAATCATATAAAAATAATTCAGATCCCTACTAATTCTTTAGTGTAACTTTGTACAAAGATAATGCCTAGTGACAGCCCCATGAAAAATTCAAGTTTTTGTTATATGTATAACAATGAGGATATTTAGGATTCTTTCTTCAGAAATTTAAGTCTACAAGATGTGGGTTCCAGTTGTGGTTCTGTTATTACAAATCATGTCATGAGTGATTTCAGAGAAAACAATTTCCTACCAGATTAACAGAGAAAACACAGGCTCAGAGCCATTGTGTGTGTGTGTTGAGGGGAGGTTGCTAAAGAAAAAACAGAGCATGTAAGAATAAATACACCTATTGTAAGTACATCAAAAGTACTAGAAGAATGCTTGGAATTTAATCTAGGAACCTTTATTTAATTTAGGAATACTTATGAGTTTACACCCAAAGATCAACTCATAATTGATTTTTATATAACAGTTACCCACACAAAGAAGGGCTTTATTCCCCAAAGTTTTAGCATGATAGACATCTTAGTCTTTGGAAACCAGGAACTTTGTAATGACAGTGCCTT